>NC_036640.1:0-33970 GCF_002806865.2 Cucurbita pepo subsp. pepo | reverse complement strand
AGTGCCAGCGAGGACGCTGGGCCCCGAAGGGGGGTGGATTGTGATGTCCCACATTGGTTGGGGAGGAGAACAAATCACCCTTTATAAGGGTGTGGAAACCTTCCCTTTCCCTAGCAGACGCGTGCGTCCCCGAAGGGGGGTGGATTGTGATGTCCCACATTGGTTGGGGAGGAGAACAAATCACCGTTTATAAGGGTGTGGAAACCTTCCCTAGCAGACGCGTTTTAAAGCCTTGAGGGGAAGCCCGAAAGGGAAAGCCCAAAGAGAACAATATCTGCTAGCGGTGGATCTGGGTCGTTACATATTCGCTGTGAGAAGATGAAGAAATCGTGTTCACAATGAATGGATCAAACTTTGGCCAACCAAGTCAAACCTGTCTGCCCCTTCCATACATTGCTCCCACCACTAGGTATCTGTTTTGGAACAAATTCCACCAAAACTTGAATTTTTTTAGCTTTCAAAATTTGGTTGGATTTTGAAAACATGTGTAGAAAGCCAATAATAAAGCAAAGAAAAACAGGGATGAAAATACATTTTATAACCTTCACTTCAAAAAATTTAAAACCAAAATTTAAATGGTTCAGACACTAGGGTATCTTGCTCTATTGTATTTGATTATCAACCAAGACTTTTCTTAGGAGCATCCCAATCCTCATAATCAGTAAATTAATTCAAACTAAGATGTCACCGAATTCATCAGGGAATTCATCATTTCTTTATTAGCATTTTTTTTATTGATTCACTCGATCTCTTTCCGTCGTGCTCGATGTCAAGGTCATGCTTGTATACTCAGCATGGGAAGTGTACACTCAGCATTGGAAGAGCTTGTCGCTGAGCTTGCATTGTCCCCCGATACTTTGGCTGCAATAAATCAGACATCTACATACATCAGGGATTCATAATGTTCATCAAATTCACTTTCCGTCGTCATATTCTGATTTCTCGTCACTGAAAAAGAAAGGGCGGTAGTAGGAATAGGATGATTTAGTTAATTAGGCGGGCATTTGCTTCATGGTTGATGTTGATGTTAGTTGTTTGAGTTGAATTCCGATTCACTAGTGGCCACTGCTGCAGCAGGGCGTGAGTCAAAACTAAAGCTGAAGTTCAATTTATAGTAGGGTTTAAGGAATTTGAGTTTTCTATGGGAAGGCGAGAAACAAATTTCATTAATTTCAGTTCTAGTTTTATTCATTAGACGCTTCATGTATATACATCCCAGAGTTGAAGTCGGTCGCTATATACAAATCCTGGGAATGACATGGGATGGGATGGGATTGGATTGGATTGAACTGGATTGTTATGGGAAACAAAAAGAAAAGCACATCTATTGGAACCACTAGATTAGAGCAAGGAAGAAAGTCTAGATTTTGTCTGGATGATTACATCAACGCAGAAGCTGGATTCCGCTCATCCTGTAGAGGGCTTAATGATTTGAAATGAGCATAGCAAACTGGAGTCGACGCACATAAAAGCTCCTGCGTTATCGAACTCCCCGCAATAATTGGGCGCTGAAAATACTGTAACCAGCTGCCTCTCTGCGAAAAACTCGTAACCGTCCTCAACTACCTGGAGGGAAGAAAATGTACAAGAATCAGAGCATGAGAATTTGCCAAAGAAAGAAAGAAAGAAAGAAAGAGAGAGAGAAATAGGGAGCCGCACACACCCACCTGGTGAGCGCGGCATATTAGATCGAGGTCGTGTTTCTTCAAGAAGTCGGTGACTTTGTCTGCGCCGAAGGTAAAGGAAACTCCCCTGTCATTTTCGCCCCAACCTCTGATGTCTCTATCTGGATCGGCCCAAAGAAGATCGCAGAGGAGGCCCTGGTCCGGCACGTCGATGGGCCTCTCTATGTCTCCCACCTGGTTTAAGCTGAGCATTTCCGGGGAAAGCCCACCATGCATGCATAGGATCTTGTCGTCTATCACAGCCGCCACGGGCAAGCAATTGAAGCAATCTGTGAAGATCTTCCAAAGACGGACGCTGAAACGCCGTTTGCATTCATCGTAAAATCCGTAGATCCGGTTGATAGAAGCACATTCGTGGTTTCCTCTGAGCAGGAAAAAGTTGTCGGGGAACTTGACTTTGTACGCAAACAGAAGGGTTATGGTTTCGATGCTCTGTTTTCCTCTGTCCACGTAGTCCCCCAGAAAAAGATAGTTGGCGTCCGGAGGAAATCCACCCATCTCAAACAGTCGCAGCAGATCCGGATATTGGCCATGGATGTCACCTAGGCAAACAACACAATTTAAAATCAAATCAAATCAAATCAAATTCCAACTCTTATAGATTAATTAGAATGTATACCACAAATGTTAATCGGAGCTTCCAATTGTAAGAGATTGGGCTGGCTGAGGAATACTTGTTTGGCCGTGATGCAAAGCTGCCGAATTTCGGGTTCTATTAGCTGAATCTTTTTTCCTTTGTTTTTCCTTCCTTCCATCAGCCTGTCTATAAGCCCCTCCAATCCTTCCATTCCCACCGCCCCTCTTCTCCCAATAAGCAATCAATCCGACCGATCTCGTTTTAGCACAGCAATGAACAGTGAACAACCGACAACCGACAACCGACAACCGACAACCAACAACCAACAACCAACAAATGAACAACAAATCAAACAATGGTTACACAGTTTGGGGATGAGATTCCAGTTTCACTTTTTCCTCTTCTTCTGTTTTCAGCGGAGATTAAAAAATAATAATGAGAATAAAGTCATGAATTTACGGGTACCGGAGAGTGGCCTTTGTTGGCCAATAATCACTAACCTCCCCTCCCTCAATATTAGGGGTCTCATCTCCAATCTTGGACCTCCTTTTACACCACTAATGACTACCCTAACCTCTTCATTTTTCCACTCTTCTAATTCCCTTTTTAACTTTCCTTCTTTCCCTCCATTCTTCTCACTCTTTAATTACTCTATTATCTACTTATCTCCATTTTTTTAATCGCTCTTAATTCAAATACATAATTTATTAGATTGTTCTTCCGCGAGATTGATAGAAATACATTGATATATAACAATTTTGTTTTTAGTTTTTTGGTTTCAAAAATTAAAGTTATTGATTTATTTATTCATACCATAAATTTCAATAAATGTCCACTGTATTGAAAACATATATTCTAGAGCACCGTCTATACAAACACGATGTATAAGTTCGATTGACATGACAATCTTTTTTTTCACTCAATACATTTGTATTTATAAAAGGAAAATTGTGTGTATTTATATGATGTACAGTGAAAGAGAGAAGCAAGCGGAAAGGCATTAAAAAAGAGGAGCATAGACAAAGATGCGGTTGATTTTTCTTATGGGGGGTATGGGGTAGAGAGGCGTAGAGGTACAGGAAAATCTCTCATGGAGTGGAAGATCCAAACATCTGGTCTAGTAGGACGAGGAGGGCCATGGCTACTGTGGTATCTATCTGAGGCTGGACGACGAGCCGGAATACGTCCATCCCGAAGCTCATCCCTCCCGTTGCCTCCTTCCGTTTTATCTCCGCCACTATTCTCCGCTTCTCATCGTACACCGCACAGCATCTTTTCCCGTAACACCCCTCGATCTCATACGTACACATACCCATACCTGACCACGATCCTTCAACAATACGAGCCAAGCACTTGGATTTAAGCAGATTCATTTGCTTCCTCGCCGAGAACCGGGGATTCACGCCACTTTCTCCCTCGTAAACCACCCAGCTATCGGCTAGGCTCAATCTCTATATGTATGCATGTATTTTATATTATTAAACCAAAGTTGTTTGTGATTATATAAAACTCAACTAAAATAGAAGAGAGCGTGCAAACAGTACCTTGCGACGGATGGTGAAAAGAGGGTTGCCGGCGGCGTCCATGAGAAGGATCTGGGCCTTATTGCCGGCGAGGTAGTTGTCGACCCTGTAAGCCAAGTTACCGTTGGCGTCAAACACGGTAAACCCCTCGCAGTTTAACAACATAGATTTCTTCCACACGGTGAGGACAGTCTGGGTGGCGTCGGTTGAGGAGGAGGAAGCCCCGTTTGGGAATACCTTTGTCATTACTTACAATAATATTATTTACCTTCTCTCCTTCTCCTCGTGTGTGTGGTCAGGTTTATGTATTTATATTTTGGTAGTAGAGCAGACGAAGAACGTGCGGCTGCCCTTGCCCGCCTGCCTACCCGGGGTGAACGCGAAGCTCCTCGTCCCCATCCCCATCCTCATCCCCATCCCCATCATGGTGTGATGTCTCTTTGTTTGATTATGGACTTTGGACTTTGGACGGGGGGTGAGAACAAACAATTGTGACGGAGGGGAGAGAGAGAGAGTTCCACGCGCCCCTGTTGTAGAGTTCAATTTAATTTTATATTTATAATATGGCGATGCCCACCACAGTAGTTTAATATCCCAGCCTATGCCCTGTCTTTCCAAATATTCCACGGAGTGCTGTTAAATTATTCTCACCACCATAGTATCCCAATAAATTATCCAATTTTTAGTGGCTCAGAAGCAACGCCCATCCCGTCACCCATCGTTGTCTAACATATTTATTTCCTATTACTATTTTATATTTTTACAATTTTGGTCTTGTATTGGTGCGGCTGCCGCATTCAACTTAAATTATTGCCCCTCTACGGCTTGGGCGGTTGAGTTGAACCATGACCAATTTAGCCTTTGACTTTCTCCGCCCCTCCATCCATCTATCACTAGTCATAAGTGAATAGTACGTAATGGTGTATGCAAATTACATTTACACGACGACTCCGCCAGGGGCCGTGGCCATGTGAACAAAAATTGTGCATCCACATAAACCGATTCCATTCCATTCCATTCCAATCCATTCTCATTTCACTGTGGAAACTAGAACTTATACAACAGTTGATACACGGAAAAGAAACTGTTTGAAGGTCTTGCTCCCAGATACTTGTATGAAGCTCAGGAATTCCATGTGCGCTTATAATCTTAAAATAATCTTTTTTATTTGATGAGATTTATATAAAAAGTGACAATATATCATTTTTCATTGCAACTGTCGATGTATAGGCTAGCTTATGACATACATCGACTAATTTTACAAGCTAACTACTCAACTCTCTGCAACATTCAACGTGAAGAAACTTGTGCAATGCTCACCCATTGTGCTTGAAATCAATAACCTCAAATACACCCGTATAAATAATGCTTCATTTCCCTCTCCAATCGACGTGAGATCTCACAATCCACCGTCCTTGAAGGCCCAACGTCCTCGCTGGCACACTGCCCGGTGTCCGACTCTGATACCATTTGTAATGTCCGTTACGTATTGCCGTCAGCCTCCCAGTTTTAAAACGCATCTGCTAGGGAAAAGATTTCCACACCCTTATAAGAAATGTTTCGTTCCCCCTCTCTAACCGATGTGCGATCTCACAATCCACCCCCTTGGGGGCTCAACGTCCTCTCTCACCCACCTCCCGGTGTCCCTTCTTCATTTAAGCCACGAGCCTTCATTCAAATCCCATAGCTTAGTTACCTGCTTGAAACGAGTGGGCTAGACATAAGCACACTTTGATCCTGCCCAAGCGGAGTTGGGAACTGTCCAATCATTTTAATGCCCCAACTTAGGTCATAAGCTTGCAGTGGGCTTGAGAGGTTACAATTAGACCCAGACACTGGGGATGTGCATTGTGAGATCCCACATCGGTTGAAGAAGATAACAAAATATTTCTAAAAAGGACATTTGGTCTAGTGGTATGATTCTCGCTTTGGGTGCGAGAAGTCCTGAATTTGATTCTCAAAATGCCCCTTCTAGAACTTCCTCTTATGCAAAGTCCTACCTCCATTGCTTCAATAACTTTGAATAATGTTGAGACAACGTCTTGTGCATACATCTTCATAGCTACTGCCTTGAAGTTTTGTAATCTGAGTTTGTCTATCAGTGATAAAATCTTCTCTTCTAAGTCCAGTTAAAATCCAAATCTTCTCTTGTAAGTCTGGTCAAAGCCGTAGAAGACAATAGCTATGGGCTTGGGAAGTTACAAATGGTATTAAAGCTAGACACCGGGAGATGTGCATTGTGAGATCCCACATCTCTTGAAGAAGAGAATAAAACATTTCTAACAAAGGCATTTGGTCTAGTGGTATGATTCTCACTTTGGATGTGAGGTCCTGAGTTTGATTTTCGGAATGTTACTTCTAGAACTTCCTCTTATACAAAGACCTACCTTATTTATTTCATTAATGCTTCTACGACTTTGAATAATGTTGAGCCAACTTCCTTGAAGTTTTGTGATATGAGTTTGTCTATTGGTGATAAAATCTTCTTTTACGAGTCTTTGGATAATGTTGTTCCTCTTACAGAAAGACCTACCTTATTTATTTCCTTAATGCTTTTACGGCTTTGAATAATGTTGAGCCAACGTCCTTGAAGTTTTGTGATATGAGTTTGTCTATTAGTGATAAAATCTTCTTTTGTAAGTCTTGTCAAAATGTTGTTCCTCTTAAACAAAGACCTATCTTATTTATTTCCTAAATGCTTCTACGGCTTTGAATAATGTTGAGCCAATGTCCTTCAAGTTTTGTTATCTGAGTTTGTCTATTAGTGATAAAATCTTATTTTGTGAGTCTTGTCAAAGCCGTGGAAGGCAGCAGGACATGGGACGTTACAAATGGTACCAGAACCAGACACCGGACAATGTTGTATTGTGAGATTTCACATCGGTTGAAGAACATAACAAAGCATTTCTAACAAGGGCATTTGGTCTAGTGGTATGATTCTCGCTTTGGGTGCGAGAGGTCCCGAGTTTGATTCTCGGAATGCCCCTTCTAGAACTTCCTCATATACAAAGACCTACCTTATTCATTTCCTTAATGCTTCTATGGCTTTGAATAAAGTTGAGCCAACGTCCTTGAAGTTTAGTGATATGAGTTTGTCTATTAGTGATAAAATCTTCTTTTGTGAGTCTTGTCAAAGCCGTAGAAGACATTAGGGCTTGGGAGGTTACAAATGGTATCAGAGCCAGACACCGAGCAATGTGCATTGTGAGATCTGACATCGGTTGAAGAAGATAACAAAGCATTTCTAGTAAGGGCATTTGGTCTAGTGGTATGATTCTCGCTTTGGGTGCGAGAGGTCCCTTGTTTGATTCTCGGAATGCCCCTTCTAGAACTTCCTCTTATACAAAGACCTAGCTTATTTATTTCCTTAATGCTTCTACGACTTCGAACAATGTTGAGCCAACGTCTTGGGCATACATCTGATAGTCATAGCTACTGCCTTGAAGTTTTGTAATATGAGTTTGTCTATTTGTGATAAAATCTTCTTTTATGAGTCTTGTAAAAGCTGTATAAGGCAGTAGCTATGGGCTTGGGAGGGATCCACATCGGTTGAAGAAGAGAACAAAGCATTTCTAACAAGGGCATTTGGTCTAGTGGTATGATTCTCACTTGGGTGCGAGAGGTCCGAGTTTGATTCTCAGAACGCCCCGTGATAAAATCTTCTTTTGTGAGTCTTGTCAAAGCCGTAGAAGGCAGTAGGGATTGGGATGTTACAAATAGTATCAGAGCCAGACACACATTGTGAGATCTCACATCGGTTGAAGAAGATAACAAAGCATTTCAAACAAGGGCATTTGGTCTAGTGGTATGATTTTTTCTTTGGGTACGAGAGGTCCTGAGTTCGATTCTTGGAATGCCCCTTCTAGAACTTCTTCTTATACAAAGACCTACCTTATTTATTTCCTTAATGCTTTTACGGCTTTGAATAATGTTGAGCCAACGTTGTGATCTCGGTCTGTCTAATTAGTCTTGTCAAAGCCGTAGAAGGTAATAGCTATGGGTAGAGCCAAACACCGGACGATTTACATTGTGAGATCTCAAACTAGTGGATTGCTTCTACAGCTTGCCTAAAGTTTTGTAATCTGAGTTTGTCTATTAGTGATTAGTGATAAAATCTTCTTTTGTGAGTCTTGTTAAAGCCGTAGAAGGTAGTATCTATGGGCTTGGGAGGTTACAAATGGTATCAGAGCCATACACCGGGTGATGTGCATTGTGAGATCCCACATCGGTTGAAGAGGAGAACAAAACATTTATAACAAGAGCATTTGGTCTAGTGGTATGATTCTCGCTTTGGGTGCGAGAGGTCCTGAATTTAATTCTCGGAATTCCCCTTTTAGAACTTCCTTTTATACAAAGACCTACCTTATCCGGATGAGTACCGGTTTCACTCCATTGCTTCTATAGCTTTGGATAATGTTGTTCCTCTTATACAAAGACCTAGGTTATTTATTTCCTTAATGCTTCTACGGCTTTGAATAATGTTGAGCCAACGTCCTAGGCATACATCTGAGATAGAGTCATAGCTACTGCCTTGAAGTTTTGTAAACTGAGTTTGTCTATCAGCGATAAAATCTTCTTTCGGGTGTCTTTGTCAACAAAGAAAGTCACATGCACTTCCCTTTGATTCTTCATTATCTCTTACTACCAAGCCATTTGAACTTGAACATTGATCTGTGGGGACCTTTTCCCACAGCCTCCACTTGGGATTATTGATATTATATTAGCTTTGTTGATAACATCACTCGTTCACTCACATATCCTTTTAAATCCAATGGTGAATCACTCTCTGCCTTCATTCAACTTGACAGCAAAAGATTAAAACCTTACAAAGTGATTGGAAGGGGAACTACGCTTGTTTACCTCATGCATAAAAAACCATGGAATAGCTTTTGGACACCCTTGCCCACACACAAGCCAACAAAATGGCATTGTTGAATGCAAACACCGCCATATAGTCAAGACGGGCCTTTCTTCCTTGCTCAAGGCTCCATGCCCCTCTTTTGGTCAGATACTTCCATCTCCTATGTTTGCCTCATAAAGTGGCTTGCAACCCTAGTTTAAATAATATTTCTCCATGGAAAAAGTTTCATAATAGATCCCCTGACTACATCTTCCTTCACTCCTATGGATGTGCTTGCTTACATGCCTTCATCCCTACCAATCTCATAAGTTGCAGTTTCACAACACCAAAAGTGTCTTCCTAGGTTGTAATGAAGCTGACAAGGGTTACAAGTGTTTACGTTCAACAACTATTTATTTCTTGTCATGTCATATTCAACTAGTGTTTTCTTTAAAGATGGTTTTCTAGTCTCCTCTATTTCCAAGAGTCAATCCATTGATACTGTTGTTAACCTGCTGAATTTTCCCTCCCATTAGCCCCAAACCTGCTATCACTGGCAAACAATTGTCTCATATGGATGGCGAACCTATGGATAATCCAACTCTCTACCGCAATGTTACTGGAGCTCTCCAAAACTTAATGCATACAGGCTCAGACATCTCTTACAGGCCCAACATCCTCCCATTGACAGGCTATTAAAGGGTGCTCCAGAAGGGTACACTTGAATTACGGCCTTTTCTCTCTAAATATAACAATTTATCTTTGGTTGCATATTGTGATGCAAACTACTAACGCAAGTCCACAGCTGCACATTGTATTTTCCTTGGCCACTCATTTGTGTCGTGATGTTCTAAAAAGAAACATGTGGTTGCCCGTCCTAGACCTGAGTCTGAATATTGTGCTCTTGCTCATAATGCAGCTGACTTAAGCTTAGATTCAATCCCTCCATGGTGAATTATAGTTGTTGCCTTCTTCTCCTCCCATTATATGGTGCGATATTGCGAGTGAATTATCTCTTGCAGCCAGTCTCGTTTTTCATGCTGCAACAAGCATGTTGAGCTTGATGTCCATTTCGTGCAAGATAAGGTCATTGCAAAGACTCTCGATGTTGGGTATGTTCCCTCCTCAAATCAACTTGTTGATGGGTTAACAAAGCCTTAGTCTGAAGTTCATTTTTGTGGGTTGTGTTCCAAACTCGATGTGACTGCATTACCCTCTCATTCGTAGGAGAATGTTAGAGAAAAAGATTGATCTGACGTCATTTCTCTCTATTCTCATTTACTAGCAAATGGTGTTGCTTGATTTGTTATACTTCTTATTGCTTCTGGTTCCTTGTACCACATGGCTCTCTCTCATGGGGTGGCAAATATTCTCCCCATCCTCTTGTGTATTATTTATACTCAGCCATAAGGCATGAAATAATTCATTCGAGCTTCCTACTCTATTCCACTAGATAGAAATCCTGAAAATTCACCAACTTCAATGGCCATATTTCCCATCATTCAGGCCAAGGAATGCAGCCCAAACATCAACCAAATACTAAATCTCATTCCTATGACAATCATTACGCCAACGAAACACCTCTGAAAGAATTCTGAACAGCGACGGGCCGGGTGGAAATAAATATTCGCTCACGGGCAGAGCAAAGAAGGAAGGACAAACACCCCCCCTACCGATGAAAAGCCTAAAAAGGGGCGTATTAATTCAAATAGAATCAAAATCGAAAACAATAAATTATTGCAGAACCATTCAATGCAAAAAGGCAGAAGAGACGCGCAGGAATTAGCAGAAGAAAAAAATATATTAGAGGGGGCTACCTAGGTAACAAGTGAGAGGGTATGGAATTACCTGGTAAGCCAGTAGAAACGAGGGGGTTTAAGGGGCATAGACGATGGACCCGAGCGGGAGTACGAATTTGTAATCCACAGAAGGTAGCACTGAACTCATTGTCGTAAGGCTCCATCGGCTGCTTGTCGTTGCTGCTGTAATCGCAACTGCTATGTGGTACGGGTGTCCCAGTCCGTGGTATATGGAAAACGGGATAAGGAATAGGTTGTCTATGACCTTAAGAGTAATGAAATGTAATACAAATTGGTATTCTATTAATACAATAATATTGTACTTATCTCGAACCAGTGTTGAAATATTATGGCTTAACCAACTGTGAATGTACTGTTTGTTATTTAGACGTCTAGTGTTTAATTCCAAAGACCAAACCATGACTATGCCACTGCGGAAGGCAAAGAGTTTAAAGCAGCGGAGGGACGGTTGGTGTTTAACATCGTTACCGGGAAAGGAAAAGGATAAAAGCCAATATCTCTGAAGAATGAAAGCCTGGAGCAACAATCGCATCTCTCCCCCGAGCTCTGCCACTGATGCTGTCATTTTCACTTCTACAACTACACAACCATTGCAACAGTGATCTGTCAATTTAATGGTTTTTGGTCCACTTAGTCAGCACACCAGCCAAGCCTACCGCCGTCAGAACTGCTGCATCACAGTTCCAATCACAACTTCAGCCACAGCAAACTAAGTGGAGACGAGATGGGAAACTGCGGTACTAGAGAAGAGCCTGCAGTTGTTTCCAATGCTCAAGGTACATTCAGAAAACCCGGATCTAGGGTTTTTATCTGTACGCGCCCTTTCTGTTTATTTTTGCCTAATGCCCAACTTAGAAACTAACTGAATCAAACTAAAGCGATGATGGGCTTGTTGTCTCTTAAATGGGGACGCTTCTGCTGCAATTATGAACTCAATTATAGTAGCTTTCGTTCTTACACAGTTCAACAGCTGCATACTTCATCGTCTTCCTTGGTTGTGAAAAGCGCCAGCAACAATGCTCCAGATAAAAGACATATTCATAACCGGTCCATATCAGATCTAAGCGATCCCTCGACCCCTCGCAACCTCGAGGACTTTAGAAACAATTCGGTGCTTTACACACATGTTATTGCCTTCACATTATACGAGCTGGAAACGATCACCAAGAGTTTCCGCTCCGATTACATTCTCGGAGAGGGCGGTTTTGGAACTGTTTATAAAGGCTACATTGATGAGAACGTCAGGGTTGGCCTCAAATCTCTTCCCGTCGCTGTCAAGGTTCTCAACAAGGAAGGCCTGCAGGGCCACCGAGAATGGCTTGTATGTCTCTTCTCCCACGCCACTATACAAGTCATGTTTCCAAGTCCCTTCTCTCTCTCTCTTTGGTATCTCATTCCCCTTGTTGCTTTTTTGCAGACAGAAGTCAACTTTCTTGGTCAGCTGAGACATCCAAACCTTGTCAAGTTGATTGGTTACTGCTGCGAGGATGATCACAGATTACTTGTCTACGAGTTCATGTTTAGAGGAAGCCTTGAAAACCACCTCTTTCGAAGTACATACTTATCTTGAGCTTTAGCTTCTTTTCTTCGCTTATCAATTATGTTTTTACTTTCAGCCTCTATTTATCAATTGCTCTTGCATTTCTCTTAGCATCGGCTGGCACCAACTATAATTATTTCTGTGGGCTACTTGACGGTAGATGAATTAGGTAATATGGTTGATTAGAGATTTATTGACTGAAGCATGAAGCACGCTTCATCTTAAATTGAATGTGTGGTCTCTACCCCCACTTCAACCTACAATGCTTTCAATCAATTATTTATATAATTTGTTCATGCATGCACATTGCTTAATCCACATAATCGGAAGATGCAATGCGGTACTTATTTAATCTATTGTTGTTTTTTTTTTCAATTTTCCGACTTATTTTCCAGTTTCCTTGAATGCATTATTGTTTATTCTTAGCATGGAGGATCTGTGGCAGAGGCCACTCCCAGCAGAATTCATTTGTTTTATTTTCTGGTCATCTGGCATATCTTTTGATGAAGCAATCATGTGCTTTTCGATAGACCTGACTATATAAGCATCACTATTAGCTATTCATTTGTTTCATTTTGACCTAGTTTTTTTAATAACACGCTCTAATTTTGTGCACTCGCTAGACGACAAAATTTTGATGTAGGATTAGGTGAAAAAGTGTTTCTTGGAAGAAAATTAAAGTAATTGATGGGCATGGATGAAAATTTAATTCTCATGGTCAAAACGGCCGTATCTCAATTCACTTTTGAGCTTTGTATATGGGCCCTTTTTTTTCCTTTTAGGAGAAAGTGAACTTTCATAGAGAAAAATGAAAGAATACAAGTGGGCCTTCAAAGTGATAACCCAACAAAAGGAGCCAAACCAAAACATGAACTACCTATATGACAAATCTCCAATTCAAAAGATCAAGTCAGGGGTTAATTATTGAAATTCTTTAGCAATAGATGTACAAAGAGAAACATTAAACCTAAGTAGAGATTAAACCTCTCAAGTCAAATACACCATAAAACAACCCAAATACCAGCACACCAAAGGATACAACCCTTATTGACGAAGGATGGGTGTGCAACAAAACTTCCTCTATCAAAAAACAACAATCCTCGTTATGAGCCAACCAGATACCGAATGAATAGAAAAAAGAGTCTCAAATTGAGTGAACAAACTCACAATTGCAAAGGATATGAACCAAATCTTCATTAAGGAAATACATCATTACATCCTCAACAAAAAGAAAGAATGCCTTTGGATATAGTCCAAGCTCCTAAGTGCTTCCTCTCCCATGCAAGACATGCCAATCAATGAATTTGATCTTCTTGGCAATGTTAACCTTCCATAATGAGAAGAAAGGGTATTGAGGAGTGTTGGGATCACTGAAAAAAAAAAAAAGGAAAAAAAGAGAGAAAAAAAGAACTTCATGAAAACTCTTGCAGGGACAACATGATAGGAAATATGACCTTGAAGAATAGATGAGGGCATCCGATTAATCAAAAAAAAAAAAAAAAAGTTGTGNAAAAAAAAGGAAAAAAAGAGAGAAAAAAAGAACTTCATGAAAACTCTTGCAGGGACAACATGATAGGAAATATGACCTTGAAGAATAGATGAGGGCATCCGATTAATCAAAAAAAAAAAAAAAGTTGTGAAAATTGCATCAACCTAAAAATGCTTTGGAGCATGCATTTGAAAGGATAATGATCTTGTAGGTTCAAGAATTGTGAGATGGAGTATCAACAGAAGATGATTAATGAATAATCCAATGCTTCTTATCAAAAAAATAAATAAAATAATCCAATGCTTATAGAGGTACAACATGAGTGTTTTGTTAAAAGTATTCACCAACATTGTCACGTTGTAAAATTTTAAGGGATACACCAAACTGAATTCAAATTTCAGCATGAAAATTACAAAAATGAGAAAGGACCTCAGAATGATTTTTTTACAAAATATGACCAGGTCATGTGAAAGTGGTCATCAACCAAGGGCATGAAATAGAAAATCCAGTTTTGGACATAATTGGACAAGGTCCTCAACTATCCAAATGAACTAACTTGAAAGGAGAACGTACTCAAAATTCAATAAGACAATATGAAACTGAAGACAAAGCTTTCTTAATGTGGAGAGAGATGGATGACCGAGGTGACAATAGACATGAAGAGGAGAAACAACTCTCGAACAAGCAACAACTTCCGGTACTTGATGATCAAAAGTTTAAAGTCCTCCAAATACATGTCGGATCCCAATAATCTTCTTTGTCTCAAGATCTTAAAACAAACAATAGCCAAGATAGAATGAGACATAACAATGAAGGTCACAAGTGAGATTACTAACAAAGATCAAGTTACAAGAAAATTGAGGTAAATGAAGAGCATATAACAAAGAAAGAGATGGAATGAGGTTTACGGTGCCAGATCCAAAAACAGAGGATTTGGATCCATATGTAAATGTAACATTTGTAAGGGATGTAGATGACAAAATGGTTGAAAATAAATTGGGATTGTGTATCATAAGATCGGTAACACCTTAGTCTATCACCCATTGGTAGATGAGGAAAAACAATAACAATTCATGTTATATGAACCAGCAATTGTTGTAATAAGAGTAAGTGTGAATGATGAAGAGGATGCTTTACATGATTTTTGGTACTGTTGAAATTTACCAACATCGATTATTGAATTAACAAATGGCTTCTTAGATGAACCATAAATGGATGAGTCCTTGATTGAACCACACTAGATATCATTGCTACCTTGTGTTCAACCATAGATCAAAGAAAAATATAGGAACACAAAATCTAATCGAAGTCAATAATTCTGACGAACATAATTCTTGAAAATCTGATATGAATGGAGTTTCCAATAAAAGAACTCTACTTCTTTTACAAAACAACTTCAAACCCGATCTGACTATGACCAGAATACCACACAAAGAAGTCAAAAGTTGCAAGAACCAAGGAACCACGCTACGCTAATTGAAGAGACAAAAACAGAGCTGAATTGCAAAGAATCTCCAAAAATAGAACTGAACGGCAAAAAGCAGAATTAAACCAAGACAAAAAAAAACTTGTCCAAGTTTCCTCACAACCAAGAGCCTTGAAGTCCTGAAGCGACAAATACCAGAGCAATGACCATAATTTGAGATGTTATATTTAGAAGAATAACTTTCAACCGTATAGCCTCTTTTTTAAGGTGACAGCTCAAAACTATTTAGCAAGTGGAGAGAGAAGTTTTTAAGATCATTGATTCCTAGGAGCCCCCTTCCATATCAATGGTTATTGAACCTTTGCTTGGTTAAGCAAGTCATGCTACCCTTTTTCTAGCTTCTTACCAAGAAAGTTTGGAAGAACTTTTCATTTGAGTTGGCAACCTTAGTTTGCAGAGAAAAACAAACACAAATAAATAGGAATATTAGGAAGAATGGCTCAGGGGATGGAAAAAAGTAGCATATTCTCTACAATATATCTTTGACGGGACCTTGCATCATATGGAGTTACTGGAAAATAACTTTATCGTATCAATTAAATGTTATCCAAAAAAAGAGGTAGGAGAAGAAAAAAGAGTGGCTTGGAATAGATGATTATGCCTTTTGAGAAGGAGAGATGTTCTACCACTTCTTGTGTTTGTAACGAATTCTGTCAATAATGGGGCTGAAAAGTATAAGGTTACCTTTAAGGGCAGACCCCAAGTAAGAGACAGGCCATCGGCCTAATTTGTCTCTAAAGTTAATAGCCATATTGTGAGATTCCACATCGGTTGGGGAGGAGAACGAAACATTTTTTATAATGGTATGGGAGAAACATTCTTTATAAGGGTATGGGAGAAACATTCTTTATAAGGGTATGGAAACCTCTCCCTAGTAGTAGACGTGTTTTAAAAAAAGCCTTTAGGGGAAGCTTAAAAGGGAAAGCCCAAAGAGGACAATGTCTGCTACCTAGTGGTGGGCTTGGGCTATTACAAATGATATCAGAGCTAGACACCAGGCGATGTATCAGCGAGGAGGTTGAGCCCCGAAGGGGGTGGACACGAGGTGGGCTTAGGCTATTACAAATGGTATCAAAGCTAGACACCGGGTGATGTGCCAGTGAGGAGGCTAAGTCCCGAAGGGGGATGAACACGGCGGTGTGTCAACAACAACGCTGGGCCCCGTAGGGGGGTGAGGAGGCTAAGTCCCGAAGGGGGATGAACACGGCGGTGTGTCAACAACAACGCTGGGCCCCGTAGGGGGGTGAATTGTGAGATCCCACATCGGTTTGGGAGGAGAATGAAGCATTGTTTACAAGGGTGTGGAAACCTCGCCCTAGCCGACGGATTTGAAAAACCTTGAGGGGAAACTCGAAAGGGAAAACACAAAGAGACAATATCTACTAGCGGTGGGCTTGGGATGTTACACATATGATGATAACATAATTTTATTTTGCCTGCTTGGGCTTGGGCTGTTACAGAAAAAGAAAGTGCCCTCAATGAATGCTCTTGAATCTTTTATTTTGCCCACTTATGATGATAGCATAATTTGGACTAGAGAGAAGGTATCAATCCTAGTTCTCCATTGGTACACCAAAGCCTTGAGCAAGTAAGTGGCGTCAAAAATTTCCAAATCAGTCCGTGAATGGCCTTTCGAGATCAAGTTTGATAACGGTACCTTTCACTTTTTTTCTTCTCTGCTCATCAAATGAGCTTATTAGCAGTAAGTAACGCAATTATTAATCATCTGCATGCTAGAAATTATGGCAGATGGAAATTGATTTCTGGTTGGAGAACCTTTTTGGCCATTCGAAGAGAATCTTTCCAATAATTTTGACTCAAAGGTTTAAACTTATAAATTGTTGTGGCATCCAATTTCTTTGGTATGAGAGAAGCACAAGTCTCATTGAGACTAGCCATGCGGACACTGTTCTTAAAACCAGAGTCATGGAACACTATCAAGGCATTAGGATTAAGGGTGATCCAAGACATTTTGAAGAATTTCATAGTGATTATCATTTGGTTGGTGCTTTGTTGAAAGGGCAAGCCCAAGGAGTTACTTGCGTTAAGTATTTTTGGTAAAGAAAAATAGCCTTGGCGTTTGACTATGGGCAGCTGAAATGTGATTCAAATGTCTTCTTGCGAGAATATGTCAACCCTCTATTTCAATCTAAAGAGACTGAAAAAGGGCCATAAATTCATTTTCAATGGTTTTATCATAGAGTAGGAATGTAGGATCCTTCCATGTCTAAAGAGAATTTTCAGAAATAGACCCTTCGTGTTGTTACAGGCAGCACATTGATGGAATTGGTTCTTTTATATATGTGGAGGATTTTGAGATCCAAAAGCAACCAAAAAAGAAAAAAAAAAAAAAAAAAAAAAAAATAAAAAGAGGAAAATCATTTGCTGTTGTCCGTTTTGATTAATTCTTATTGTGCATTTGCAAGGAAAATTTTTTAAGACGAAAGTTGAAGATTTCGTTTCAGTTCGGGGAGAATTGATTTCTAGTATCTGTATGAATGGGTCCTTGTGGTCCTACTTGGTTCTTGATTCGTTTTTTTTTTTTTTATATATTTTTGAAAAAAAAAAAGTACAAGAAAAACAATGAAGATATGCTTGTGATTCATGATTTCAAAAAGGATTATAAAAAACACCTAAAATGGCCTATTTTCAAAAATATCAAGCTGCTGTTTTTTTTTTTTNTAAAAAATTATGAAAACAAGAAATACACTATTCAGGAAAACATGTTTCTGTGAATCAACAAATTAAATATTACGATCTACTATTTTTCTTCCAAATGCAGAAGTCCACCTCTGTCTACAAAGTGGAAATCTCATCATTTTCTTTATGAAGGATTTTTAATTCTAGAAACTACAATTAACAAATATCAACAAATTAAGCTAAAGTGACTGTATACATCCGTCATATAAACATTAATTCAAAAAAATTGTCATATATTGTCATATATTCCTTTTCGACAAAGAACTTCTGTTCCTTTCTCTTGCCGAAAAAGATTTTCTTTTTCTCTTACAGATTTTAGAGGTTTAATTTTTTAAAGAATGGTTTGTTCCTTAAATTATTTTAACAGATGCTAGAAAGAATTGCCATGAGAATCAAATACAAAAGTACAATTAGATTAAATTAATATTATTTTCTTTTTATCATTTTCAAATTTACAACTCTTCCAGTTTATAGTTTTTATATCGGAACCAAACATGTTTTCAAATATAGTGAAAATAAGAAATTTGTTTTTGTTTCTATAACAGCCCACCGCTAGTAGATATTGTCCTCTTTGGACCTTCCCTTTTGGGCTTCCCCCAAGGTTTTTAAAACGCGTCTACTAGGGAGAGGTTTCCACACCCTTATAAAGGGTGTTTCGTTCTCCTTCCCAACCAATGTGGGATCTTACAATCCACCTTCCTTCAGGGCCCAACGTCCTTGCTGGCACTCGTTCCTTTTTCCAATCGATGTGGGACCCCCACCAAATCCACCCCCCTTCGGGGCCTAGCATCCTTATTGGCTCACCGCCTCGTGTCTACCCCCCGTCGGGGAACAACCTCCTCGCTGGCACATCGCCCGGTGTCTGACTCTGATACCATTTGTAACCCCAAGCCCACCGCTAGTAGATATTGTCCTATTTGGGTTTTCCCTTTCGGGCTTCCTCTCAAGGTTTTTAAAACGCATCTGCGAGAGAGAGGTTTCCACACCCACAAGGTTCTCCTCCCCAACCAATGTGGGATCTTATAGTTTCTTACCAAATTCTTTGTTTCTGAAAATAAATATTTGAATCATGGACTGAACGAGGCCTAAACATTAAATATTATCTGATGGTTCTTTCAATTTTTCTAGTACTTGACTGGCTCCACTTTGATATATTGTTCTACTAAATTTTACATGATCTTTCCTGTGGAAACTCAGAGACAACTGTTCCATTGCCATGGGCAAGAAGAATGATGATAGCTCTTGGAGCGGCCAAGGGACTTGCATTCCTTCATAATGCTGAAAGGCCTGTCATCTATCGGGATTTTAAAACCTCTAATATACTGTTGGATTCTGTATGTGAAGTTTATTTTGCACCAACACTGTCATTATTCTTTTCTCAAGCTTGTTGGTAAGATGATATTTCTTCTCATTTGCCTCCACTTGGCTCATTATTCTGTAGGACTATGCAGCCAAGCTTTCTGATTTTGGGCTTGCAAAAGCTGGACCACAAGGTGATGAGACACATGTTTCTACTCGAGTAATGGGTACTTATGGTTATGCTGCCCCTGAATATGTCATGACTGGTATGATCTTCTTTATGATTGGAGCTTGCACAAAACTTCTCATTTGCTTGGTCTTCTTCTTTTTTTTCCCCAGTTATACAAATGTATATGGGCAATTTTTGTATTTTATGGCCTGGGGGCCGCCTATATTTCAAGGTGAAGCCATTTTCAATATAGGATCATCTATGAAAGGGAGAGTCTACATTAGCAGGAACATAGTGCATAAGAGGTTAAGGCTCCAAGAACTAACTATACCCGGTTTTTTCTCCTTGCTAAAAATATTAAGAGGGAAAATATTTTCCTATATTCCATAATAAAAGAGAAGGATTTCTCAAGTAAAAGAAAAAAGGACCCGTCATAGACAAGGAAATACAATAAATACAAAGAGATTCCTATTCCAAAAAGAGAATTACCATCACCCCCTCAAGCTGGTTTAAAGATATCTTTCATTGCCAACTTGTTAATTAGTTAGTCGAATTGTAGCTTTGGAAGTCCCTTAGCACATCATCTACTTTTGCTCTGTAATTGGAAGAAAAGGAATACATATTGCTTCAGCATCAATTTTCTCCTTTATTAAATATTTATTGACTTCATTATGTTTTGTTAAATGTTTATTGACCTGATTAGCAACAATAAATACCCATTTGCAACCTACTATTTTTTATTCTTAGGTAATTCCACGACGTCCCATGTGAAATCTTGTTTAAGAGCATTCATCTCTTCCATAACAGTTTATTCTCAATTTATATTGTTTAGGGCCTCTTGTATATTCCTTGGAACAAATAGGTTGGTTAACCTAGAGGTGAAGGCTTTATGACCATCAGATAGTCTATGATAGAACAAATACTTTGCATTAGGATATTTGGTGCACTTACAAGTACATTTCCTATGAGTTATTGGAATGCCAATAACAGAAATATCAGAAGGAATATCATGAATAGTAGAAGATGCAGCAATAAAGGATTTATTACCTGAGTCTTCAACATCATTCATTAAATCATTAGATTGGTTTTGTGTCAAGTTTACTATATGGTTTCGTTCTTTTGGTTGAATTCCCTTTTAGTATAAACTTAAAGTTCATGGTGTAGATTAATTAGATCGTTGTGTAGTATTTCTCCCTCTGTAGAAGAATTTTCGATACTTGACATTGAAGCCTGTCCCTAGAATAAATGATGGTGGAAGAGGACTAAAACTTGTATTCTCAAAATGAGTTATGTTAGGAATAGGAGAAGTATCCCAAAACATATCTTTGAAGTTGGATGTCTCCCCTCGAAGAGATTTGAGCTAAAAAGGGTTGATTTTCAAAAACAATAAAACATCCGTACTTCCAAAATATTATTTTCCATAGGATAAAACATTTATAACCCTTTTTTGTGGGAACATACTCTGAAAGATGCATTTAACAGTCCCAGGCTAAAGTTTAGAACGATGAAGACTAGGAATATGAACATATGCAGTAAACCCAAGACTTTAATTGTTAAATATGAGAACAAGCAAACATTTTGAAAAAAAGGTTTTAAAGTAATCCAAATAAAGCCTAAATTTTCCTAGATATCCAATATATAAGGTAAGCAACTGTTAGAGTTGCATCTCCCCATAGGTAATTAGGTATGTGCATAGAAAGCATAAGAGCACGAGCGACTTCAAGTAAATATCTATTTAGTCGTTCAACAATGCCATTTTGTTAGGGGGAGTATCTTGACGAGTAAATTGATGAAAAGTTTCTTTTTCTTTTAACAAAACATTTCAATATTCATTGAAATGTTATGTCTGATTATCCGAATGATGAGTACTTTCAAAATGAGTGTTTAGGGTGGTGTATAATTTTGATGGTTCGATCAACAAATACAAAGCAAGGTTTGTAGTAAGAGAATATGCACAACAACCAAGAGTTGATTATGGAGATACATTTGCTCCAGTTACATGACATGCTACTATACGATTAATTATTGCTTTACCTGCACATCTGTTGTGGAAAATATTCCAACTAGATGCCAAATCAACTTTTTTGGATGGAGATCTTGAGGAGATTTATGTGGGGCAATTTGAAGGTTTTGTTGATAAAGGCAAAAAGATTAAGTGTAAAGCGTATCGTCTGAAAAAAGCTCTCTCGTGCTTGGTATAATAAAATTGATTCATACTTGCTTCTTCAAGGTTTCAGGAAGAGTACGAGTGAAACTACTCTTTATGTTAGGGCTACTGACAACTTTAATCAGCTCATTCTTTCTCTTTTTGTTGATGAGATACTTGTAACTAGAAATAATTGTCAAATGCTACAAGATTTTAAAGTTGAAATGGAAAGGATGTTTGAAATGTCAACTCTTGGTTACATGTTTGTTGGCATGGAAATTCATCCCCACAAGGGTATTTGTATCGCCGAAAGTAAGTATGCTCAAGAAAATTTGAAGAAATTCAAGATAAAGTTGTTGCTCTTTTTTCTCTCCTCCTTGTTTGTCGCTTCTAGCCCTTCTGAAACTGTCAATCTTGGTCTCCTCTCACCACCATTCTGAGCCTTTGGTCAACGATTTAGTCTCCTGGCTTTTTTTTTTCGTCCAAAGGCTTTTTGTCCACCATCTTCAACCATCTCGTTGATCTCTGATTTGCCTTCTCAACTTTTCGCCATTTCTTTTTTGCTCCAAGGTCATTCGCTGTTTTTTGATCAGAGGCTTCTGCACTAACCTTTCTACTCGGAGTTTTCACTCGTTATTCTTAGATAAATCTTTTGAGAACTTTCAGTTGTATTCACTAATTATGAAGGTAGGAAGTTGTTGTGTAGGTAATCTTTCTTCTACATATGCTTCAAAGATGACATGTTTTATATATGAGGATTTGAAATTTAAGCAAGTGATTCCTTTATCAATTTTTCATGTGCATTGGTTCAAAAGTTCATTGGTTGAGCTCCCTACAAAATCGGATGTGTTCGTATTATTTTAAACAAGATAGAGATGTTAACCAGACCACTAAATGGTCAAAGAACAATAGATTCCAAAGGTGGTTTGTTGATTGTGTTGTCTGTCCTTCTTCTGGCAGTGGGAAACTTTTTCTTGTTTATTCTTATCTCGATAAAAGGAGACTGGTTAATTTTCAGAGAAATATTGCAGGATATCCTTCTGAAATATGAGAAAAAGTTGCAAGTTTCATCTGCTTTTCCTTTAAATACATTGGTAAGAGCTTCATCGATTTCAATAGTGGTCGATGCTCAGTTACCTTCATTGAGCTACGAAGAGGTAGTGAAATTGAAGAGAGACAATATTCAAAAGAGCAAGCAAACTTCATTCAGAATTGAATTCTCTCGATACTTCTTTTTGGGTGAAAAAAGAAAAAGAAGTATTGCCTATGAATTTTAGTGACCTGTTGGTGGTTTCCAGAGTATTGTTCATGATTCTTGGAAGAAAAATCGTAAAGCCTTAGAACTTCATTTCCAATCCCAATTCTCCATTGTCCCTTTCGTGGCTGATAAAGCATTATTAAAAGTTGGTGAGCGACATGGAAATATATTGGTCTATAGTCTTCTGTAGTAAGTTCTTGTATTGGTTCTTATTTTCAGTTGTGATGGGTGATGTTCAAGTTTTCTTTGGAGTAGAGCTTTGGTTTGTTGTGTCCTCTTTGTTTCTTGGTCGTTCTCTTTTGATTGAATTTGCTTTAAGTTCTTGTTTGATTTTCTATTTCTATTTTCTTTCACTTCCTTTAGGAGTGCATATAGTTGGAACACTGTCCTTTCATTATAGTAATGAGAAATTGTTTCATGTTAAAAAAAAAAAGAAGTCTTTTCTGGCTTCCTAATGAGATTAGTTGGATTAATGTTGAATCCATTGTTCGTTCGAGTGATTTATATGATAAACCGTGGTGTATTTGTGGAAATTTTAATATCACTTGTTGGATCTAGTGTGACAATAAAAGATGAGTATGCGAAAGTTTGATAAACTTATTGAAGCTCTTAGTCTTTATGGATCTACCTCTGTCCAAGATTTATTTCCATGGTCAAGTTTGGGGAATGAATCTTCACATTCATTAATAATGAGACCCTAATTGAGTCATTTTATTGAGGATTTGAATTGCTCGGAAGTTCTTCAAATAAAGCTTTCCTCTCAGTGCATTTCCCCTTTGTGGGTTTTCTTCGGCTCATTTAAGGAAAATGTTCTTCAACTGCTCATTGCCCTTCCGTTGGCTCCAAAGTCTAATATTTTATGGTACCACGTGATTAAAGCCATTCTATCCGAGCCATGGTTTGTAAGAATTCAATGGATTTTCCATAATTAGCGTCTTTCATGGCTTGATCCACTCAACATAGGACATCTTAAGGCAGTACAGGGTGTTCTCTTTCCAAATCTTTGCTGACTTCTTTCTTCTGGATTTATGTCTTAACTGGAGTGCTCTTACTTCTTCATTGTATTTTCTTTTATTGCAGTTCCTTTTCCTTTTCTATTTTATTTAATTTTAGAACTCCTATCTGGAGTTTGTTTCTTTGAGCGTTGGTCTCTCTCTTTTCATTTTATCAATGAAAAAGTGTCTCTTGTTTAAAAGGAAACATTTAAAGTTGTTTCTAGTCCGTTAATGATAAACTTGAAAGTCTCCAAGAATGATGGTGAGAAACTTTCTAATCCTACAAGTTACGAAAGTTTAGTAGGAAGTCTCTTGTACTTGGCAACGTCTTGGCCGGACTTCATATTTGCTGCAAGTTTTTTTTCTAAAGAATACAAATTCACGTAGTGAAGTTCATTGGCATTGCTAAATGAGTCTTTAGATACTTTAAAGGTACTTCTGATTTTGGAATTTGGTTCGAGTTTACAGGTGATTTGAACTTGATTGGATATTCTGATAGTGATTGGGCTGGTTATATCAATGATTATTATACTTCGTGGAATTCAAGAAAATAGTGATTGGGCTGGTTGTATCAATGATTATTCATGCTTTTTTCCTCTTTGTGCTGGGATTTTCTCGTGGAATTCAAGAAAACAAGAAGTCGTGGCTTAATGTTGAATATATTTCTGGCGCATTAGTTGCTAATCAAACAATTGGCTTTAAAAGAAACTACTTGGTAGTTTGAGACCTGAAAAACCTACAAAATTGTTTTGTGATAATAAGTCTGTTATTGCTATTTCATTTCTTGAGGGAAGCAGAGAAAGAAGCGAAACCAACATTTTTTTTTTGTAGTTCTAAACATTACCACGCAAGCAATGTGTTTCTATGCCGAAAGTTGGGCGTATCAAAGAAAAACTTCAACAAGGAGTGTTGAGTTATAAGGTTCTTTTTTTTTTTTTTTTTTTTACATTTAATTTTTTAGTTTAAGGTTCAAGTTTATTATTATTATTATTATTTTCTCGTAAAGTTAGATCTAACCTTTCAATTTTTTGCCCTCTAAGTTTCTACTTTTAATGTTGTATTTTTAAAAAAAATTGTTAGTTAATTAGGTTCATCCTTCTGCATAAAGGTGAACTTCTATGTGAAGTTTGCATCACCATTTTTGTTCTACTTAGAAGTTCATTCATCTATCGGTTTAATAAAGATTGAGATTTTGATTTTTTGCTTCCAGGATATTTTATTCATCGATTTCATTTTCTCAACGATACACATATTTATATAAATAAATAAATGGGTACTTCAGGCTTTAGCTTACAAACTTTACCATTTTGTTATTTCCAATTTATCTTGTGATAAAAAAAAAAAAAAAAAAAAAAGACCTTGTATATATCCTTCCATAATCCGCTCCCATATTTCCATGTCAACCCGTTTATATCTGTCCCCGACAGATGAAATTAACAAACCTCTACTGTCCTGCTTACTACTGATTTTGATTCTTGGATCATCGCCTAGAGCTGCTTGAGCACTGAAATTACCATCTCTATTTATGCCGGAAAAAGTCGCACTAATTTCCGTAAACCTTAATGCACACTTGGTTGCAGTCTTGCAAATTCAACGTATTCATGATCTACACAAAAAGCCTCCACAGTTGTCCCAAGAGCAACAAGAAATTATTTTTCACATATAATTTTACAGTAATTGGTGTTTCTTTTCAGTGCTGAGAATTGGTAAGGTTTTTCTCTGATATAGTGAAGTGCCTTGTGGATTTCATTGTCACCAAGCTTCTATTTTGAAATATAGGGCACTTGACAGCAAGGAGTGATGTATACAGTTTCGGTGTTGTTCTTCTGGAGCTTTTGACAGGAAGAAAGTCTGTTGACAAGACAAAACCAAGCAAGGAGCAGAATTTAGTAGATTGGGCCCGACCTAAACTAAATGACAAGAGGAAGTTGCTACAGATAATTGACCCCAGATTGGAAAATCAATACTCGATAAGGGCAGCACAGAAGGCTTGCAGCCTAGCATACTATTGCCTGAGCCAGAACCCCAAAGCAAGACCATTAATGAGCGATGTAGTTGAAACTCTGGAACCTTTGCAGAGTGGTAACGGTGCAACTGAATACTCCTTAACGGGAACTAGTCCATTTGTGAGGGGGGGCGTCCGTGATTGCAGGATGCGGCAAAGGTTTGCCGATAATGTTGGTCCGGGGGTTAGTTGCCGGTCTGCCAACCCCAACTGTTCCCCGAGCGGCCATGCAGCATGTAGGGTTAGATGAGAATGCATCTTGGGCTTGATCTTTGCCCTTAATGAAATGAGAATGTCCACTGTAAGACGTCGTACGTTGGTGTCTTGTACATGATCGCAGTTGTAATATTTGGCCATGTGTTGTGCAGAACATTTGGAAGTGTAATTATTGTATGGACACATCGCTCTAACTTGCATCCGAAGATGCTGCCTCTCGGATGATTGATCGGCTGCATGTGTTTTTTAAAGGCCTTATGTAGGGCGTTCTTTTGTAGTTAATCTGCGTATTTCCGTGAGCCTAGGCTTCAGCAGGATCTGCTGTTTTTCTTGCCTCTACCATTCATGTATATGCGATTTTGGGATTTTGTAATTAACCTCCGACTTTATGAACGATCTTGACTTTTCTCGTCTGCCGAACATCCAGGTCAGAAACTTATTTTTATTTTATTCACTAGGTCAGAAACTTCATCAAATAACGTAAATGTAATGGGCATCTTTTGTATTTACTTTTTTCTTTGTATTGATAAAAACTATTAACTTTTTTGTTTTTGTAAACATGATATACATTTGACTTTTATTATTGATATTGAAATCAATAAATGGTTGCAAAAATGAATGTAATTCAGTAGCAGTATGCATGTAGCCACATTAAAATCCTCATATTTCACTTTTTTTTTTTTTTTTTTAAAAAAAATTGAATTCACCAACATAGAATGTAATGGACAGAAGTATCTGAAGCTTGATAGTGATATTTGTTTTAATAATGAGGTGGAGTGCAACTAGATAATTAATAAATGGTCAAAAGTTTTATGAATTACTAAAATTTGAATAAGTTAATTACTAAAGTTTGGGTGGGGGCGTTGGTGGAAACCCAAACTCCAATTGAACTGGTCACTAGTAAGCCACAGAAGCTTGGAGAACGGAAGTTTTGCGCCAAAAGTTGTTCCTTCAAAATCCCACTTTTCAACTCCTGCAACTTGCACAACTCATCCATCCGCACCAAAGATGTGCAAATACTAATAATAATAATAATATTAGTAAAAAAGTCGTCCTAGCGGAAAATTTTGAAATGGTCTGCGAAAGGATTCTCCGAGGAAGGAATAGTAAGGTAAGTTAGTGAGGAAGATAAATTGGTTGCAAAAGAATAAAAATTGGGGGAAAACTCATTTTCCATTTAGACACTGAAAGGGAACTTGGGGTTTTATATCTCACACGCAGTTGACGAAGTCTTCGTGGGAGAAATATATAATATGCTAACACGAAAGATGGTGGTGATGGCTGTGAAAAGGAACAGAGAAATTTCATTATTTTATCTTTTCCAATCCAAGAAGGAACCATTTTATTTATTTATTTATTTTTTTTTAGAATAAAACAACGCATACAAGATTTCTTTTAAGAAGTGCCATCGCCGTTGACGAAGACAAAATCTCTTATCCATTTCTCGTTCTATTCGGCCAAGAAGGAACTTTTGAAATGGGAGATTTTTATTGGTTGGTTGGGAGATATTTGTGAATTTGTTTTATTGCTACGTATTGGAAGGGGAAATTGAAGATTTGACTTCATGCGATGGTGGGGCAGCTTCTACCGAACATCCAGCTGGGAGATTAATTACTTGGCTTAAAATATCAGTGATCATCACATGGACCTGCCTGCATTCAAGAGAGGCGACCGTCTTATTTGTTATTTATATTTGTATGCATTTTTTTATGTTCAAGTAGAGGTAGCATCTCCATTTTAAAGCTGTCCCCGTCGATGACCAAAGGAAAAGGTCAATTTTTTTTAAAATTTCCTTTTTTCCCTTCCCAAGCACTGATCGGGACTTGATGATTTGGAGGAGAGATGAAGCATTACCTCTTTAGTTGGTGCCGGATGGTTGATTGGCTTTTAAGACAAGCAAAATCATTTACTAGAAGCAAAAAGAAAAAGGAATATCAGGCCCACTCTTCCTTCCTCCTATCCAACTATATTTTTTTGGCAACCCCATTGTCACTCCATGAGCCAAAAATGAGAAAGCAGTACATCTGATCGACATACCCATGCCGATGCTGCTGCTAGTGGTAGTGAAGAACGAATGATCCTATCTATGCTTCTTTATCTTTTTAGATAAGAAATCGAGCTCTTAAACAGTTGCAGAATATCTTCCTTGAGTTTCCTCGATTAGCGAAACTCAGAATTTGGGGCCATGTCACCTGTGCAAACGCTGCTACTTTTGGCTTTCTTCTGCGCTGGAATCCACACAACCAGTTCTTTAACTGATCCCACAGATCGTAAGTTTCTACATACCTTTTAATCTCCCTCTTTATCATCCTCTGCTGTTTCTTCACCTTTCACGATTCACAATAGCCACACACATAAACACAAAACACAGGGTAAACACAAATTTTCATTCAATCTATCATTTCTTTATGGTGCTTCTACTCATTTATATACGAGTACACGTATAATCAGAGTGTGTAAATTACAATGGATTCTCATCATATTTTTATTTTTCTGAAATTATTGATTGATGTTAAATATGTGGACTTCCTTGATCTTCATTCTCTGTATTTTATATATAATAATACTTACATTTGGGACATGAGTGTTTAAGTGATAGATTGAATCTTGGCATTAAATTTATAAACCAACCACTTAAGATCTATGTTAAATGTAATATGATACTAACATTTCAAAACTACTAATTAGAGCATAATTAAATGTAATTATCTATCCGTTACTATTATTATTATTATTTTTGGTCTAACAATTTGCATTTCGCCCACTAGGAATGTGGCATTAGTGCATGAAATTGAGTGCAGTTACGTAGGAATATGGCATGGGCATCGAATTTTGTAATTTCCTTTTTATTTCTGTAATTGGCGATCAATTTCTTAAACTAGAATTCATATGTATGATGCCATAACCACAAGAATATATATATATATATTCTGCTTCTTTCAATATATATGTACAAATATAGGAGCAGAATGTGATGAACAGAACGAAATACACAAAAGCAGGGGAAGATCAGTTGAGCAATTGGCTCCCTCTTAAAACCGACAATTGGCTCCTTTTTAAAACCATCTTTCTGATCCTTTCCTAATTGATGAGCTTTGGCGTGTTGTTGGTGCAGTTGCGGCTCTGGAAGCCCTGAGAAGCGATTGGGAAAATACACCGCCAAGCTGGGGAGCATCAAATGATCCGTGTGGAACTCCCTGGGAAGGAGTGAGTTGCACCAATTCAAGAGTAACTGCACTGTAAATACCCTTTCCGGGTCTTACTTTTTTTTTTTTTTTTTTTTTTTTTTTTTTTTTTTTTTTTTTTTTTTTTTTTTTTTTTTTTGTTGTTATTTTGTTATTTTTGGTTTTCGTCTCGCCATTTTATATTTTAGTTCAGCCCGCTGATAATGTGTGTCCACCTCTTTAGGAGATTATCAACTATGGGCCTAAAAGGTAAACTTGGTGGTGACATTGGAATGCTGACTGGACTAAAATCATTGTGAGTTTCATCAATCTCTGTAGGTTAAATTAGTGGGGGCTTATAATGTTTTACAAATTGCAACAACATGACTTCTAACCATAGTTAAAAGAAAGGTTTCATTGTTTCGGTTCATTGCAATCTTGATGATGCTTTGTTCATTAAGATTCTGATTTTCTGATGTTTTAATTACAGGGACCTTTCGTTCAATGTAAATCTTACTGGTACAATCTCTCCAAGATTAGGGGATCTGCAGAATTTGAGTATCTTGTAAAGAGCTAATAAGAAAACTCATTTGATCCTATTAAACTTGTATGTAATTGTTTTTCTAGTGCTCACATATATATATATACTTTTTTTTGTATTTTCAATTTTCAACTTCTAGGATCCTGGCTGGGTGTGGGTTCAGTGGCAATATTCCTGAAGCACTGGGCAATCTTTCGGAGCTTTCCTTCTTGTGAGACTCATAGACAAAATTTGTTGAAAGGAAAACAAGAATTTGTCTGTTTTTATTTAAATGGAGTCTCATTTATGTCAGGGCTTTAAATTCTAACAAATTCACTGGTACCATACCGCCGTCTCTGGGAAAACTCTCCAAACTCTATTGGCTGGACCTGGCAGAGAATCAATTGACAGGTAGCATCCCAGTCTCGACTTCCACATCTCCTGGTTTGGACCTCCTTCTGAATGCTAAACACTTGTGAGTATTCTTTTTTCCAAGAAACCCAATCTGGTGTGAAACATAAAGAAAATATTACAAAATTACAGTTTACTATGTGAATTGCAGTCATTTCAACAAAAACCAGTTATCAGGTTCCATTTCACCTCAACTTTTTAGCTCTGAAATGGTATTAATACACATGTAAGTGGATATCAATCCAATACTCTTCTCCAAAATTGTTTTGTCCCAAATCTGACTCAATTTCTTTCATCAGATTATTTGATGGAAATCAATTTTCTGGGAGAATACCACAAACATTGGGACTTGTTCAGACCCTTGAGGTTCTGTGAGTACAAGTTACTTCATTTAGTTTACTGAATTCTTTCTCACACAGTTTTATCTCTACAACTTACTGAAGTTGTTCAAATATGTAACAGGCGACTCGATCGGAATTCTCTAACAGGACCAGTCCCATCAAATCTGAACAACCTAACAAATATCAATGAATTGTGGGTACTCTTCTAGAGATTACGTTCATGTTTTATTTATGTTCTTTTGTGAGTAGTTTAACAGCTTTTTTTTTTTTCCATCTCTACTATTCCGTACTTCTTTCAGGAATTTAGCCGGCAATAAGTTGACGGGTCCACTGCCAAACCTAACTCAAATGAGCTCACTAAATTACGTGTAAGCGTATAGCATGGAGCGCTCTTTTCCATTATGATTGTCCCGGATGGTTTTCTTTCTTTTTTTAATCAATATATTGTCTTTGCAGGGACCTTAGTAACAACTCATTTGATTCATCGCCAGCTCCAGAATGGTTCTCAAATCTACAATTTCTCACCACTCTGTAATTTCTTACGTCCCCTCTAAAGCTTATCGTCTGCTTTTTGACAATTCTGATAAGTGAGAAATTTGACAAGTTTTTGAAATGTCTGACATCTAGTGGTATGTGTTTGTTGGAACATGGTTCCAGGATCGTGGAGTATGGGTCAATACGAGGATCTGTGCCACAAGGAGTGTTTAGTTTACCACAGATACAACAAATGTAAGCTTTGCTTTAGATATAAAAGGTTGAATTATGAATTGCAGCAAATAATGGCAATCTAATATTTTAAAAATGGTTTCAGAAAACTGAAGAACAATGAATTCAATGACACATTAGATATGGGTGACAAAGTGAGCGAACAGTTGCAGCTCGTTGATTTGCAAAATAACAATATTTCCCATCTTACCCTCGGTTCAAGATATACCAAAACTTTGATGTGAGAGAAATCCTTGCCATCTTTCTCAATGTCAGATTTGTTTTTATTCTTTGAGCTTACCTTTTTTAATTCATATGAGTGTTACTTGATTTAGGCTGATAGGGAATCCTGTGTGTAGCACTGATGCTACCCTTCCAAACACGAACTACTGCCAGCTTCAAAACCAACCGGTGACATCCTATTCTACCAGCCTTGCCAGCTGTGGAAGTAAGTCATGTTCTTCTGATCAGAAGCTAAGCCCTCAGAGTTGTGAATGTGCCTATCCATTTGAAGGGACTTTATACTTTAGAGCACCCTCGTTCAGGGCATTGTCCAATGTGACTTTGTTTCATTCATTGGAAATGAGCCTTTGGAAAAAACTGGACCTTACGCCTGGTTCAGTTTTTATTCAAAACCCTTTTTTCAATGTTGACGATTATCTTCAGCTGCAGCTTGCACTTTTTCCACCTGAGGAAAAGTATTTTAGTAGGTCAGATATTCAGAGGATTGGGTTTGACCTGAGTAATCAAACCTACAAGCCTCCCAAAGAATTTGGGCCATTTTATTTCATTGCATCTCCCTACGATTTTGAAGGTAATTTTATTAAATTTTACATAAACACGTTACTCAGCTGTTACCGATGATGAACTGATCCTAAATGCATTAATGCTCCAAGTCACGGGTAGGGAAACTTCAGTCAGCCCGGGAGTGATAATTGGGGTAGCTATTGGTTGTACCTTTCTCGTTCTAGGTCTGATTGGGGTTGGAATATATGCAATTTGGCAAAAGAAACGTGCAGAAAGGGCCATTGGATTGAGTCGGCCATTTGGTAAGTGATGTTAATCATTGTTGCTTTGCCACCATACTTCATAGTTTACCGTGGTTGTTGGTTGATCAGAGATATTAAGCACTAATCCTATATCTACCCCAGCTTCTTGGGCACCAAGTGGAAACGATAGTGGAGGTGCACCACAGCTGAAGGGAGCCAGATGGTTTTCTTATGATGAACTTAAAAAATGCACAAATAATTTCTCCATGAGCAATGAGATAGGATCTGGAGGATATGGCAAGGTAAATACATGTACAAATGACTTTTACTGCTTTCCCGATCGTCCTTTCTTTTTTTTCTTTTTCTTATACGATTTTCTTCAGAGTTGTATTAGCACTCTCATTATCCTTGGCAGGTATACAGAGGAATGCTTGTGGATGGACAAGTAGTTGCGGTCAAAAGAGCTCAGCAAGGGTCAATGCAAGGTGGCCTTGAGTTCAAGACGGAAATCGAACTGCTTTCACGAGTTCATCACAAGAACCTTCTTGGCCTCGTGGGATTTTGTTTTGAACAAGGAGAACAGATGCTTGTTTATGAATTTATGCCTAATGGAACACTGAGAGATAGCCTATGTGGTAAGTTTCCTTGTATGTCTTTAGGTGTTGAACTCATAATTGTGTTAATTTTGATCATAAGTCTCATTTTCTCTTAAAAACTTGATTTCTTACCTCAATCTTTTAGTTAGTTGAGGTTATTTGCCTTAANCCTCAATCTTTTAGTTAGTTGAGGTTATTTGCCTTAATTGGTTGAGCTATGCTCCAAATGACACTGAAACTATATTAACTGCTTCATTGAGCCTCTAATTACAAATAACATGTGCTACACTGAATTTAGGAAAATCTGGCATCAATCTTGATTGGAAGAGAAGACTTCGTATTGCACTTGGGTCTGCTAGAGGACTGACTTATTTACATGAACTTGCTAATCCTCCCATAATCCATAGAGACATTAAGTCCACCAATATTCTATTGGATGAGCATTTGAATGCAAAAGTTGCAGATTTTGGCTTGTCCAAGCTTGTCTCAGACAGTGAAAAGGGACACGTTTCCACTCAAGTTAAAGGAACGTTGGTATGAAAATCACTCTTGAACATACTTTTAATGGTCCCAAATCAATTTTGATGGTATGAAAATTGGGTTAGAAAATGTAAAATCAAACACTAAATTGATTTTGAATATTAAAACAGAGCTTTAGTGTAAATCATTGGTTTTCATTTGCAGGGTTACTTGGATCCTGAATATTACATGACTCAACAATTAACTGAGAAAAGTGATGTATATAGCTTTGGAGTGGTTATGTTGGAATTGTTAACTGCTAAGCTGCCCATCGAGAAAGGAAAGTACGTAGTTCGTGAGGTGCGTATGTTAATGAATAAAAATGAAGAAGAACATTATGGTCTGAAGCCGATAATGGATGCAACCATGATAAACAGTGCAACCACTATTATTGGGCTTGGAAGGTTCTTGGAGTTGGCCATGCAATGCGTTGATGAATCAGCTACAGAGCGTCCCACAATGTGCGAAGTGGTGAAGGCAATTGAAAGTATTTTGCAGAACGATGGAATTAATACCAACACAACATCTGCATCTTCATCTGCAACCGACTTTGGGGCTTCCAGAACCGCTCCTAGGCATCCCTACAATGATCCTATACCAAAAAAGGACGCTAATGACAGCAGTGCTTTTGATTACAGCGGTGGATACACTCTTTCTACTAAAGTGGAACCCAAATAGAAATGTTTTTCCTTTCCAGGAATCATTCTCTGTTCACAAGGACAGGGAGACTGGTAGAATTGTAACCATTTTACGCAGTTCAGGATTCTTATTGTCGTTTATGTATTTCCAGATATCGGATATGCATTCCTTCGACATCATTCTCATATTGACGATAGTGAACACTTGTACCTAGATTTTTATCCCTCATTACTTGGATTTTTCTTTTTGTTTGTCTTTGTTTATCCGCACTGCTTAGTTGTAACTACAATTGTATGAAAGTTAATTTGTCTTTGTTTATCCGCACTGCTTAGGGTTTA